>NC_136263.1:124241740-124244240 GCF_964187855.1 Myxine glutinosa
CACGAGATTTGCCAAGGTTTGGACAGGAATCGCTTGCCATGCAGTGACAATAGCCTGCTGCAATTCACGCACAGAGGCAGGCTGCTGATCCAAGATGTCGATTTGACATGTTAATTCTGCCCACAAGTTCTCTATCGGATTCATATCTGAGGACATGGCGGGGCACTCCATATGCTCTACACTACGGTCAGCAAGAAAGTGTTGGATCATGCGAGCACGATGAGGCCATGCATTGTCATCTTCGAAGACAAAGTTTCCTCGAAAGGCTACACGAGCAAATGGAAGCAATGTTTCTTCCAGAATGGCTCTGTACTTGAACTGGTTCAGGTTTCCATTCAGAACAAACAGGTCAGTTTTGCCCCCTGCATGAAAAGCAGCCCAAGCGGTCACCCCACCACCTCCAGCTTGGACTCTTGGCACTATACAATCTTCGTTGTAGGCTTCATGCACTTGTCTGGGCACTCGGACATGGCCATCTTGACGATAGACCAGAAATCAAGACTCGTCACTGAAGATGACGTGATTCCAGTGTCCTGGCTGCCATTGACGGTGCTCTCTGGCCCACTGCAATCGGCGCTGGCGGTGTTGTCTTGTCAGGCGTGGCTTTCTCAGGGGACGCCTGGCACGATAGCCTGCTTGAACCAGTCGTTGGTTGACTAGCCTTCTGGATACAGGCACATTTTTCAGTTGCTGCCACTCAGCCCTAAGCCGATTAGCTGACTTGGTACGGCCATTGCGGACTAACCGGTGCAGCTGGTGACCATCCCTCCTTGTGGTTCTGCGGGGACGTCCTGGCCTCGATATTGGAGGAGGGACACCCCTCTGAGCATTTCGTTTCGGGATCTTTGACATCTGACCTTAAGTGATGCCATACTGCCGAGCAATAGCACACTGTTTCATGCCGGAATTTCGTAAAGCCACCACTCCATGACAAACAGCATTGTCGAGTTGACGGACCATCTCCAGAGGAAGCGGCAATAACTTTTGTGGGCGTGCAGCAGTTGTTTTCCACTAATACAGAACGCAACAACCCTCATATACCCGATTGTGAAGCCAATCATCAAATGTACCTGTCCGTACATTTTGTCACGCCGCCTGTGATATAATCCTGTTATTGACTTCTTGCTGCGACAGACAATCAGTGACATGGTTCTTTTATCAAAGAAATCACCGAAGCATAAAAGAAACTCCCCAGATTGATATTCTGAGTTCAGAAAGGACACCCAAGTCAAGAAGAAAAAAATATTCCATATTAAATGCCAAGTCTGTATATATATATATATATATATATATATATATATATATATATATATATATATATATATATATATATATATATATATATATATATATTGTTACGCATCTCTCCGTCGGCCTTTTCCCCTTCAGAAGGGGGGATTAGTCCCCTTGTCTGCGACTGGCCGACGTGAGTCCTGGGGTTCCCAACGCTCCTCCCGGTCGGGAGCAGCCAGGGTATTTGGTCTACAAAAAGTCCCAAGGACCTGAGTGCCACTCCTGACCGCGAGCAAGGGAGGGACTCCTGCTCGAACCCCGGTTTGGATGGTCTAGTTGCCGAGCGGTTTTTAGCAACCCGAACTTCGAGTCATTAGCAAAGACTAAACCCGATCCTGAAACGTTGGCCAAATCATGCCACAGGTGTCCAATGAGGGAAATCACAACGACGACGGATGTAAGGGAAAGAAAGGCAAGGTAGGAAGAACAAATCTAATTAGGTTTACTCTCCATGAAATGGAGAGTAACCTATTATTACTGCTAGAGTTTTTCTTCTTATTATTATTATTATTATTCTTCCGCCCTATTTTGCACCTCCGAAAACTTCATAATTAAGTTTCTCAGCAACCGCTGGTCGGATTGACAGGAAATTTTCATCAAATGATCGGCTAGGCTCGTAGAATTTTTAAGTGCTAATGATGACGTCATAGGTCACGTGGTATGGGCGCCATCTTGTAAAACACCTTCAACTTTGCCCCTCTGTATCTCCGAAACGGCTCAATGGAAAAATTTGAGGAATGGCTCATTCTAAAGAACTCTGCAATGGGAACAAAAAACATGTGTATTGAGTATATCAAAAATGCTAACGTTAAGAGGTTAGAATTCGTCAAACACAGTTTTTCTCCCCCGAAAAAGAGATTTTTCCCCCAGATGCTTAGTTAAAAAAAACTCAGAATGCGAAAATTTTCGAAGTCATACGTCACATGGTTCGGCCGCCATCTTGTTTTCCGTGAAAAAACACAAAAAACCCTTTTCTCCGCAACGGCTGAACGGATCGAGCCCAAACTTGGCATGCGTATTCGGATACCCATGACAAACAAAAAAGTCAGCGAGCACGACGTCATCCGACACGTGGTTTCAGAGTTATGACGTTTTCAAATCTCAAACTAGAAATGGAATCACCTCCATAATTTGTGGAGGTATCGAGTGGAAACTTTACACAAGTGTTCCTCATGGGGGGATGTTTAATCGTTACTTGAGACGTTTT